>NC_071265.1:4995000-5042500 GCF_023375685.1 Ictalurus furcatus | reverse complement strand
TAGATAGATAGATAGACAGACAGATAGATAGATTGTCAGTTGTCTGATTTTTGGATATGTTCCATGTGTATCATACTTCCACAACAAATACATTAATAAATTAATTAATAAATGAATCGTTTTGCATTCTTATACTTTTATCCAAGCTCCATTACCCTTTGTATGTTTTATTGTTTTTAAATTCAGTTAATTAATTCATTTAAAAAACAAATCTAAATGAAATATTTGATTAGCTTGTTAGAATGTACCTGGTTTTAAAATGCTGGGCCCTTGAAACTTAACTGTGGAACTACTGGGATTCAAACCCATAACCATCTGTTCGCTAAAGCACAGTGTTACCCGCCGAGCTCCCAGTCCCCTCGTTTGGTGTGATTTTTATTAAACGGAGTCATACAGGCATGTTAGGCGTGTGATGAATGCGTCTCCCACTGCATTAATAGTTTAAAGCTCAGTAAAATCAATCGGCGCATTATCCCCTCCGTCTCTCGAGATCAGCGTGCAACCTTTAATATATCGCATTCATAAGCCGCCTTTCTCCTCCTTCTCCTGTCACCGATTTACAGAGGCACAATCTCTCTCTCTCTCTAGTTATCGCTCTCACATCACTCTCTCTGTCTAGATTTACACCTATCTATCTGTCTATCTAATGCATCACCCTTTCTCTATTTCACTCATTCTAGATTGAGCTCTTTCTAACATGTTCCATCTCTTTCTCACCGTCTCTCTCTACTCATCTCTCTGTATCTACAATGTACACTTCGACAGTGTAAATATCTGTACACCTGATCATTCACGATCAAGTATACAATCAGCCAATCATGTGACAGCAGTGCTATGCATGAACTCATGCACATACAGGGTCAAGAGCTTCAGTTAATGTTCACATTAACCAAAAATATTTAAAAAAATAAAAAAAATCTGTGGGGGGGAAAAAAAAAAGTGATCTCAGTGATTTTGACTGTGGTGCCAGACAGGCTGGTTTGAATATTTCAGAAACTGCTGATCTCCTGGGATTTTCATGCATAGCACTCTCAACAATTTATACAGAAGTTTGCAAAAAAACAAACACACACACACAAAATGTTAATGAGAGGTCAGAGGAGGATGGCTGGACAGGTGTGATCTCAAAGAACGACTACATTCACTCAAATAATGACTCTTTACAACCAAGGTGAGCAGAAAAGCAGGTCAGAGTGTACACAGGATCTAAACCTTCGGCAGATGAGTTACAACAGAAGAAAGCCACATTGGGTGTCACTCCTGTCAGCCAAGAACAGGAATCTGAGGCTGCAGTGGGCACAGATTCAACGCCACATGGACATTTTCCAATCTGTAACTGTAATGATATAAATGTCTACCCTTTATTTCTCTCCCCGACTCACTGTAAATCTCTCTCTCCACTTTGGCATTGCTGAAGGTTAAAGAGAAATACATAGCAGACGTAGATGGTGTGAAGGGAAAGAGGTGTTAAGATTGTTGAGGGATATGTACTGAGTGTCATTAATCAGATAAAGGTGAGAGGGCAGAGAGTCAAGGTGAGACAGTGTGAGACAGTGAGGCAAGAAAGACACCTGGGAGAGAGGCTACAGATGAAATGAGAGACCTTGAGAATTGGACAGACCAAAAGAGAGAGACAGTTGACAGAGATAATTGGATAGCACTTCATCTGAAAGTCTTTACGTGATATCTGCATACGTCCTTCATCAGTCAAGATTCAGGAGCTTTGTTGTCATATGCACAAGGTTTCTAGTACAATGAGATTCTTAGTTCGCACATTGTTCAGCGGAAAATAGAGAAAATAAAATAATAATAATAATAATAAAAATGATATAAAAACAAAATACAACAATGTTGAGATGTGTAGTGCAGGATGACAGTATTGAAGAAAACATTAAACTGACATAAATGTACATAAATATTTATAAAGCCTTATTGTAAGAGATGCCAGCTCTCAGAGAAACTGCATTGTTTATAATAATAATAATAATAATAATAATAATAATAATAACAACAACAACAACAACAACTATTATTATTATTATTAGTAGTAGTAGTAGTGTCACAGCTCAGTCCGATCAGAACTCAAATTCCCAAGATGCAACACTCACTTCTCATGCACGCATGCACTCACCATCCCCGGAGTTCTGATACTAGTAGTAGTAGTAATTATTATTATTATTATTATAACAACAACAACAACAACAATGATAATAATAATAATAATGATAATAATAATAATAATAATAATACATTTCTTTATTTATTTCTTCATTTTTTTATACTGTAACTTTGTCGCTCAGTAGTGAACTTCCAGTTTAGGTCCTGTGGAAAAGTCCTAGGCACCCTATTTCTCTTTAGTCCAAAGTTTGTTATAGATTTTTATTTTATGACTTCTACATTATCGAGTCATTACAAAAACATTTTAGATTTCCAAACATAAGTTTTCCAGCACAAAAAGAAATGTTACAGAAACATGTTTGTATGCCAGTAAAGAAACCAGCATATTAAGTGGTAAGAGACATTTTTCAGACAGAAAACATAATGAAGGCTGCTGGGTTTTGCTGCAAAAATAAGAAGTGAGTGCGACAGTCAAAGTCTCCAGAAGAACCGTGTCTGGTTCTGCAAGATGCTCGATAAAACTTACAGCTCATTTCCTTATAAAACTGCACTAATTCTACCTGAAACTACCTTTTTAATAATAATAATAATAATAATAATAATAATAATAATAATAATAAAAAGCAAAGGGCCGTCACACTAAATATTGTTTTTGTTCCATTTATAACTGTTTGCTGCTCTTTATAGTATTTTTTTTTTTTTTAATGGAGACACATTTAAATGTATTATTTTTGAAGGCATCTTTGCTCTACAGCATTTCTTCAGCCTTAAACTTTTGCACAGTGCTGTGTGTATGTGTGTGTGTGTGTGTGTATATATATATATATATATATATATATATATATATATATATATATATATATATCAAACCTATATGTTGTTAGAGCGTAATAACTGTAATCATAAAAACAGTCACTATGCATACAGAAGGTTTTTCATCAATGTTATTAGCATGTGTTCAGAAAAAATGCATGTGCAAATGACCTTTCGGAAGTCCTCACATTTGTTCAAATTCACTGCACATTGCAAGCTATATGTCACAGTTTCCCATTAAATAATGGTTCTAATGCCAACAGCAGCCAGTCATGTCATCATGTTTTAGTTTCTCCACCCTTCATATTGTCATTTGGTTCATTATCCTGTTTCCACTTGATTTAGTTTGTATACTCATACCTATGTGTTTGGAAAGTCTTGTTAAGTCTTGATCTATTGGTTTTCAAGGCCCTGCTTTAAATTCATGCCCATTTGCACTGTTTATGATAATGGATTGTTCTAGTTTAACCCTGTCTGCATGTGTTTTGACCCCTGCTATGGACAATGACAATGATTTCTGGAAAAGCCCTAATGAACTACATGCTGAGTGTACATATTTGCACCATGCCTCATTGCACTGCGTTTTACACTGAGATAATATACTCTCAGAAATAAATAGTATTTTTATTTGTCATGGTGTGGCACAATCACAGGTACATCACTTCATCATACAGTTAGTATGTTTTGTATCTTTATACCTTTAACAATTATTTAACGTAAGCATGAGGACGTTAAGGACTACTATGAAGGCCAGATAACATCTTTATAATCTTAAACTGTCTGGGTTTGATAGGCCTGTGCCCATTGTAGCCTCAAAATCCTGTTCTTGGCTGACAGGAGTAGAACCTGATGTGGTTTTATGCTGTTGTCGTCTATATTGTGCACTCTGAGATGCTTTTCTGTTCGTCACGGTTGTACATAGTGGTTATTTTAGTTACCATGGCCTTCTTGTCAGCTTGAACCAGTCTGGCCATTCTCCTTTGATATCTCACATCAGGAAAGTCTGCAGAATGGCTGCTTACTAGATGTTTGTTTGTTTGTTTTTTTGCACCATTCTGTTTAAGCTCTAGAGATTCTAGTTGTAAATGAAAATCCCAGAAGATCAGCAGTTTCAGTGAAGACCAGCAAATACTCAAATTAGCCCATCTGGCCCCAACAACCAAGTCACCGAGATCACATTTTCTCTCCTTCTAATGTTTGATGTGAACATGAACTGAAGCTCTTGACCTGTATCTGCATGGATAATTGCATGAAAGAGCCATTGTGCAGATATTCCTCTTAAAGTGGTTGATGAGTTTATATATTTACTGAGATTCTACTACGTGCAACCTTGTGAATAAAACTGAATGAGACTGAATTGAAAGTGAGAAGAAAGAGAGACTGTGTTACTAAAACTCCTTTTCAACCTGATGCAATGTCTTTGAAGCTGACACCAGGCATGGAGCAATACTCCCTAATGAATAAAGAATGGAATAAAGGATACAAACAAAGAGTAAAGGTGAAGTACTATATGAACAGCAGTTGAATATCAGCACCAATGGCAAATCAGATCACTCACCTATCCGTAGTAAATAAAATAATGATCAGTGTAGTGAAGAATTTCACATTCCTGAGAACCACTTCATCGACTAATTTCAAATAAAAGAACAACAACCTCTTAGCCCTTTTAACTACACCTCAGGACTCTCCACGTCTCCCAGTCGGCCTCGTCTTATTTCTCCAGATCCAGCATGGAAACGGTTCTTGCCTCATCCATCACTGTTAGATTCAATTCAACACCCACAACTCTGTGCAACAGACAGACCACAGTGAATTCAACCGGTCCTCAGCAGCTCTCAATCAAGGAGCTACATGACACCAGGGCCAGGAAAAGAGTTGAAAAGATCAACAGTGATCCCACATGGCCAGGAAACTACCTGCTCAATGAAGTACCCTCAGGAAAAAAACAAACAGGACTAGTAACACGCAGCACCTGAACAGATTCTTGCTTGAAGCGATATCTTTGTCGGCCAAAACCGACAGAAAATGCCAGTGTAAACGATGTGTGAACTCACTTGCTTACATTTCCTGTTGAATTACACTAATTCATTCAAATTATGATACTTAACCTCGCTAACATTGCTAACATTAAAAATAACTCGGGGAATTTAGAGATTACCAGGTCGTATTCGTTTTCCTAGGAAACCCAGCCTTTCTGTGGAATACAAATAACACACATTGGAGATGAACACAAATTCCATCTTCACCAAGATATCCCAGGCTACGCACATACACTGAGATGCTTTAGGCATACCTGACTCGTAACTCTGACATTTTTCTTCAGATGTCTACATGTGCAATGTGATCTGAAATATACGAAGTGTATTTGAAGGTGCGTTCACACCTATGACCTCGTTTGACCAGTCCAAACTGGAGTGAAAGTGATAGTTTATCATTAGTGATGTGCTAATGAGAAATAAATGATTAAATCTATCCATTTCCTGTACCCCTTATACCACACAGGGTCACGGGGAAGCCTGGAGCCTATCCCAGGGGAATCGGGGAACAAAACAGGGGACACTCTGGACGGGGTGCCAACCCTTCACAGTCCAGCATTTTATTTGAACAAAATAAAAACAGACATATAAATGCAGCCCCAAAAACCAAGAATACACAGTAGGTTTGGTTCACTTCCTGGAGTTGGGTTGACTCGGGGTCAAATTGCTTCGTTACTGCTATGGAGTACCGCGATGGAGATCAGTTGTGTAAGTGATTGTGAGGGGGAAAACCTAAAACGTGATCCCAGGATTATGTCCGTAAACTGATTTAAATATAGCTACAAAAACACAAGAAGCTGCACATTTTTGCATTTTTTTTTTTTTTAACTTAACCCATTCATGCACAGTGGTCACGACAGTGGACGCCTATTCAAAAGCCATTTTCTGGCTATTGCAAAGATTTCAATAGAATATCTGCATAACAGCCACTAGAGTGGACACTTCAATAAGTTTTTGAAAAATGTATGTAAAAGTAAAATGAAGGTAAAATATTTTTTTATGCTTAAAGAAGAGTAAAAATGCAGAGAAAAAAAATCCTTGATCAGGATTTCATAATTCATGCATGAAAGGGTTCAACTGCCATTGCATACAGTAAGTGCCACATCATCACTGCTTCATGTGACAAAGACCACTGTGAATAAAATGTGCTGTCTGAATTCTGAGTGGATTCAGGATTTCAGATGATGGAGAACATTCTCTCTTTCACTCTGCCCTATCTGACCTCACATGACACATAATACTCACTCAGGAGGACAAGGTTACTGACTGAAAAAAGAAAAAAAAAAAAGCCCTAATCAATTAAGCAGAAGGACAAGCTAAGGGCATGTGTGTGTGTCTTTAGAGTTTGGTGGGAAATGTTCATGTGGATATAACAATGTTGTTGTTGGATGGTGAACCCTGGTTTTTGATGGAAAATGTTTGATGTTTTATGAAGAATGTTGATGTGTAATTCGGTGCTGTGTTTGTGATTGATGAGGGATATTTGTTTGTGATTGGGTGTTTTGTGTTGGTGTTTGATGAAGAATGCTGGTGTGTTTTATTGGTGGTGTGTGTTGGTGATTGAAGAATGTTGGTGTGTGTTGGTGTTTGATGAAGAATGTTGGTGTGTGTTGGTGTTTAATGAAGAATGTTGGTGTTTTTTATTGGTGGTGTGTGTTGGTGATTGATGAAGAATGTTGGTGTGTGTTGGTGATTGATGAAGAATGTTGGTGTGTGTTGGTGTGTATTATTGGTGGTGTGTGTTGGTGATTGATGAAGAATGTTGGTGTGTGTTGGTGTGTATTATTGGTGGTGTGTGTTGGTGATTGATGAAGAATGTTGGTGTGTGTTGGTGTTTGATGAAGAATGTTGGTGTGTGTTGGTGTTTAATGAAGAATGTTGGTGTGTTTTATTGGTGGTGTGTGTTGGTGATTGATGAAGAATGTTGGTGTGTGTTGGTGATTGATGAAGAATGTTGGTGTGTGTTGGTGTTTGATGAAGAATGTTGGTGTGTGTTGGTGTTTAATGAAGAATGTTGGTGTGTTTTATTGGTGGTGTGTGTTGGTGATTGATGAAGAATGTTGGTGTGTGTTGGTGATTGATGAAGAATGTTGGTGTGTTTTATCGGTGGTGTGTGTTGGTGATTGATGAAGAATGTTGGTGTGTGTTGGTGATTGATGAAGAATGTTGGTGTGTTTTATCGGTGATGTGTGTTGGTGATTGATGAAGAATGTTGGTGTGTGTTGGTGATTGATGAAGAATGTTGGTGTGTTTTATCGGTGGTGTGTGTTGGTGATTGATGAAGAATGTTGGTGTGTGTTGGTGATTGACGAAGAATGTTGATGTGTGTTGGTGATTGATGAAGAATGTTGGTGTGTGTTGGTGATTGATGAAGAATGTTGGTGTGTGTTGGTGTGTATTATTGGTGGTGTGTGTTGATGATTGATGAAGAATGTTGGTGTGTGTTGGTGTTTGATGAAGAATGTTGGTGTGTGTTGGTGATTGATGAAGAATGGTGTGTGTTGGTGTTTGATGAAGAATGTTGGTGTGTGTTGGTGATTGATGAAGAATGCTGCTGTGTATTATTGGTGGTGTTAATTGGTCCTGAACAGTGAATTTTAGTCTGTGTTTGCTGATGTGTGTTGTAAGGATGCTAAAAATGTTTTCCATGTTTACATGAAGCTTTGTGAACTTGGCTCACTTACCTCAATGAAAATATTTGCATAAATGGTACAGTTATATTAGCATTAAGCCTAAAGTGAAGACCTGAGCCAAAGGGATACTACATTGCTAAGTAATCAACACTCCAGGAGGGCTAAACTGCACTTCTGAGCTGAATAGGCCCTTAGTCAAAAATTTTTTTTTTTCAAAAACCACATTAAAAACACAGTTAGTAATTCCCGTCTAATCAAGCGCTGCATAACTGAGACACCTAAGTGGCATTTTGTGACATCCAAACCTTACTGTTTGAGTACACACAGGAGAGAAACACTACAACAGAGATATAAAGCATAAATAAGCTGAAATAATCGCCTACGCTGCTTCTCCTGCCATTCAGCATCTCAAATATTTTCCATATTCAGCGTTTCTGAATTGTTTCAGAAAAATACACCCACTCAAGTGTGCTGGAGACACATCTGCTCTTACAATGCCATTGTGATACGCCATCTGTTTGTACACATACACTACAGAACAAAAAAGAAACGGCACACTAAACACACCGCTAAATATAGAAAATCAATATAGGCTCATGTTCTCTCTCTCTGTCTGTCTCTGTGGTTCTGAAATACAGTAAAGTGATGTCTGCTTCCCGTGTGTGTGTGTGTGTGTGTGTGTGTGTGTGTCTGTTACGGTGAATGCTGGTGTGTTTTCGTTGCCATTTGTTAGTGTGTGATGAAGATTGTTATTGTTTGTAGGTGTCTGTGAATGGTGGGGTCTATTCGTTGGACTGTCTGTTAGTTTTTGATGGTGAATGATGTTTCTGTGTGTTTAATGGTGTGTGTTGGTGTTTGCAGATACATTTTAGTATGTGCTGGTCATGTGTTGTTGACATTTTATGGTGAATGTTGGCATGTTTAGTGATGTGTGTTGGTGTTTGATGGTGTGTGGTGGTATCTAATTGTGTATGGCGTTTTGTTTTTTGTTTTTTTTTAATATATATATATATATATATATTTAGTCCATGATGGTGAATGTTGGTGTCTGTTTGGTGGTGTGTTGGTGTCTGATGAAGGATGTTGTGTGTTTGGTGTTGTGTTGGTGTATGATGAAGAATGTTGTGTGATTGGTGGTGTGTTGGTGTATGATGAAGGATGGTGTGTGTTTGGTGGTGTGTTGGTGTTTAATGAAGAATGTTGTGTGTTTGGTGGTGTGCTGGTGTTTGATGAAGAATGTTGTGTGTTTGGTGGTGTGTTGGTGTTTGAACGATGTAGTGTGTTTGGTGGTGTGTTGGTGTATGATGAAGGATGGTGTGTGTTTAGAGGTGTGTTGGTGTTTAATGAAGAATGTTTGTGTTGGTGTTTGATGAACAATGTTGTGTGTTTGGTGGTATGTTGGTGTATGATGGTGTGTGATTGGTGGTGTGTGTTGGTAATTGATTAAGAATGTTGGTGTCTGTGTTTGCTGGAGTGTGTGTTGGTTTATTTGATGGTGGTGAATATTGTTGTGTTTAGTGGTTTGTTGGTTCTTAACGGTGAATGTTAATGTGTTTAATTGTGTGTGTGTTGGCGTATGATGAACGCTGTTGGTGTATGCTGGTGTTTGTTGAAGAATGTTGGTATGTTTTGGAGAATTTAGAGTTTTAATGAAAAATAAAGGTTTGGTTGTGAATATTGTTAATTTGTGTATCTCCACACTCCTAAGCACTAGTGAGTGTGGAATACGTTCACATTGTCCAGACTTCATGAATCCAACAATATATCTGCATGTATTTTATGGGACAAAAAATCAATATTATGTGCAAAACAGCACCAGTATAATTGCAGAGTTTGCTTGAGATTCATTCTCTCTCAGTGGAGCTTGGTGCTATCCGTTGCCTCCGGGTTCAAATTAGCGAAAACCTCTTTGAGCTCACATTCACTCCACAATTACAGCAAGTTATACATTTCCAGCAGCCTAGTGTCACCCACTCACATACTTAAATAAATGAGTTATATAATTAACTGCTGAATTAATTAACTTAACAAATGGCATACTTCAGTAACTCTGGAGAGAGAGAAGGGGGGGTAGTGGCTTCACAAAATCCTGACTTAACGATAACAGCCTGTAGAATCAGCAGTAACTCAAGGCACACTAGTGCTGTACATTATAAATGAGAAAGAAAGAGAGAGAGAGAGAGAGAGAGAGAGAGAGAGAGAGAGAGATATTTGCTTAGGGGGACATTTTACTTCTGAGTGCTTTGATGATTCATTCACTCTTGAGGTGGCATCAATAGAGGAAAAGAAGAAAGAGAAAGTGATAGACAGAGAGTTGAAAATGGCATTGTGAAGGCAATGAAAAGAGATGGCGAAGGTGGTGATGTGTGTTACAACCTTCAGCCTTGAATATGTGCAACTGGCCAACATAGGGCTTAACTCCACACAAGTAAAAACAGTACTTGACTATACAGTATATGACCTCCTGAGTTAAAATGAGTGAATGATTTAATAGTAAAAGAGAGAGCCGCTGAATGCATGAGTGAACAGCTGAGAGGACGGATGGATGAAGACTTGGATAAAAGAAAGATCTTGGTAAATAACTGAACACTTGGATGAATGAGTAAATACATTGAGTACATCAAATTCAACGAGTAATAGAAACATGTGAGTGTATACCTGAACATGAGCGTGCATTAGTATGCACATGGGTGAATACTTGTGTAACATGTGAGTGAATAAATTAACTCCCGAGTGGAGAGATGATTGAATAAGTGACCTCTTGAGGAAACACGTGAGTATAATATACATTTGAATAAATACTTGAACACCTGAGAAAATGCATGAATAAGTGAAAAAAATAAGTGAGTGAGTGAAGATATGAGTGAGTGAACACCTGAGTGAATGACTGAACAGACAGTAAATGAGTGAACACCTGATTGTGTGAATGACTGAACAGAAAGTGAATGAGTGAGTGAATGAGTGAACACCTGAGTGAATGAGTGAACATCTGCATGAATGAGTGAACACATGAGTGAATGAGTGAACATCTGCATGAATGAGTGAACACATGAGTGAATGAGTGAACATCTGCATGATCGACTGAACACATGAGTGAACACTGAGTGAATGAGTGAACATCTGCATGAATGAGTGAACACATGAGTGAATGAGTGAACACTGAGTGAATGAGTGAACATCTGCATGATTGACTGAACACATGAGTGAATGAGTGAATCCCTGAATGAATGATTGAACACGGGTGAATGAATGAACACCTGAGTGAATTCCTGAGTGAATGACTGAACACCTGAGTGAATGAGTGAATTCCTGAGTAAATTATTGAACACTTGAGTGAATGAGTGAACACCTGAGTGAATGAGTGAACACCTGAGTGAATTCCTGAATGAATGATTGTACACCTGAGTGAATGGGTGAACACCTGAGTGAATTCCTGAGTGAATGATTTAATGCCTGAGTGAATGAGTGAATTACTGAGTGAATGATTGTACACCTGAGTGAATGAGTGAATTCCTGAGTGAATGATTGAACACCTGAGTGAATGAGTGAACACCTGAGTGATTGAGTGAACTCCCGAGTGAATGATTGAACACCTGAGTGAATTCCTGAGTGAATGATTGAACACCTGAGTGAATGAGTGAATTCCTGAGTGAATGATTGTACACCTGAGTGATTGAGTGAACTCCCGAGTGAATGATTGAACACCTGAGTGAATTCCTGAATGAATGATTGAACACCTGAGTGAACGAGTGAACTCCTGAGTGAATGCGTGAATTCCTGAGTAAATGATTGAACATGTGAGTGAATGAGTGAATTCCTGAGTGAATGTGTGAGCATGTGAGCGAGTGAACACCTGAGTGAATGACTGAACAGAAAGTGAATGAGTGAACACATGAGTAAACATCTGAGTGAATGACTGAACAGAAAGTGAGTGAACACCTAAGTGAATGAGTGAACACATGAGTAAACATCTGAGCGAATGACTGAACAGAAAGTGAGTGAACACCTAAGTGAATGAGTGAACTCCTGAGTGAACTCCTGAGTGAATGAGTGAACACCTGAGTGAATGATGAACACATGAGTGAGTGAACACCTGAGTGAATGATGAACACATGAGTGAGTGAACACCTGTGTGAATGAGTGAGCAGTGAGTGAGTGAGTCAGCAGTGAGTGAGTGAGCAGTGAGTGAGTGAGTGAGCAGTGAGTGACTGAACAGAAAGTGAATGAGTGAACACCTGTGTGAATGAATGCTTGAGTGAATGAGTGAACACATGAGTGAATGAACACCTGAGTGATTGACTGACCAGGAAGTGAATGGGTGAACAGGAGGTGAATGAGTGAACACATGAGTGAATGAGTGAACAACTAAGAAAATATCAGAGTGAATAAGTGAGCACTGAGTGAAAGAGTAAGCACTGAGTGAATGAGTGAACACCTAAGCATATATCTGAGTGAATAGGTGAATAGGACCTGACTGAACAAATGAGTGAAAGAATAAATTCGTGTTTGAACAACTGAGTAAAATATCATCAGAAAAGATGAAAAATTGGTGAGAAAAGAAAAGGAGAAAGGAAAATGGAGGGAAGGTGAGAGAGGATGAAGAATTGGGTGACAAGAGAGAGTTGGCATCTGCAGGATCTCTGTCAGCTTAATTGTGAAATGAATTTCATAACTCATGGGAAATTATCAACGCTGACACATGCCAGCCTCTGAGAGAACACACACACACACACACACACACATATATATATATATATATATATATATATATATATATATATATATATATATATATACACACATGGCCATAATCCACTTGTTTCATTTTGGTGTAACAGATAAAATTTCATTTGCTGCACCTGTGGGCCTTCTACATCGTTTACCTGTGTGTGTGTGTGTGTGTGTGTGTGTGTGTGTGTGTGTGTGTATGTGTGTATGTGTGGTGTTATCACCTGACCTGTTGCTGAGCTGATTCAGTAAAAAAAATGAGGCTATTACTGCAGAGCTGAGTTGTGTGTTTTTTTTTGTTTTTTTTTTAATATAGAGTTATCATCTCTCCTTCTATTTTTAATCCTTTCTTCCGTCTCTTGAGCTCATTGTGACATGCTATCCATAGACACTAAAACATTATGGCTGTGAAAATGACACTCAATTCTTTATAGCTCACTAAAACTGAACTTTTGTTGAACCATACTTTGATGGATCCATGCATCAGCCAATAGGAGAGGAGGCCATCTGGGGCGGAGCTTCAGTCATCTACATCTGTGTTGTACACTGCTAAAAAACCGTCTTGCTAATATGAAGCGCTATCCTAAAGCAGTCAGTCACATGGTTTCTGTTGGAGTCGCCATATTTGGAAGCAGATTTTCTGGCTAGAGGTGAAAGATAAACTAAAAATAACTTACTTTGGAACTTACTATTAAACAGTGCATCAACAGAGCTGAATAAATGGCCTGTTATGCTTATAAACGTTTTTGCAAGGTCTTTCACAATGATGCTTGTTGGTAACTGAGTCCTTTAAGCTGTACACATGTTCAAGGCACGCGGATCAAAGATTGCTTTGGCTGAATGTGCATTTTGATGACATTACATAACGAGCCTTGGCCCAAATCTGTGGGAAACTTGTGGTAATTTAAAAAAAAAAAATGCAAGCTCCCCCGAATATTGCGGAGTTTGCTTGATTTTGCTTCATTTCGATGCTTGCAAAAATCGCTAAATCCTGGAGGGACTGATCTGCTAATGTTAGCAATACTTGCTGCCAAACTTAAACTTTTTAGTTGTCCCACAATGCAGCTCGTTAGCTAATATAGCTAATACAAGACAGTATGACATGGAGGGTCTGCTACACTGCTGCTTGTTGAAGATATCTTCTCTATAGTGAAGTGTAGTTGATTATCAGAATAAATAAAAATAAATCTTCTTAATGAAGCACAAACCCATTGATGAGTGAATGATGCAATCAGTTCCCTATTCACTCCTCAAAATGGCAGCCATAATACAATTTCACATGCAACATAAGGATAGGATATTACAGATTAGCATGATACCGTAGCTATATCTCGTCTCAGATTCTGATCGAAGGAACAATTCATAGCGATGTGTTTCCTGATGCATTCGAAAATGTCCTTGTAAACTTAGCATTAGTGTTGTTTTGTCTTCTTAACCTGTTTTTGTTTACACTGTTACTGTTGTTTTGTCTGTTTTGTATCTGTCAAAGGCCTTAAATAACTTTGAATGTGCTTTAAAAATGTTAGTGCTGAGAGTGCTGACAATGTTTTGAATTAGTATTTAAGCGTATAATTAAGAGTGACTGAAAAACAATCGGCATTTAAACTGTAATAATGTTATAAAAATGTATTGTTTTTTTTTGTTAAATAAAAAGCTGACTGAGCTCATGCCACGATTATAAAAAAAAAGGTATTAATCAATCATAAATCAATCAATTAATTACTTAATTAATTAATTGTGGCAAAAGGTCAAGGTTTGCATAAACAAAGCAGAAGGCTTGGCTTTGTTTATATTCAATAAAGTCTGATTTTTGGCATCTTAACCCCTTGACTCTGGAGTTTTTTTTAACCATTGGTTGAAGAGATCTTCCACCACATTTACACGTTATCATGCTACAGCTACAATCTGAAATTTTACTTACTCAACACCTTCTGACAAATAAGAATTGAGAATTCAGCAGTGCTGTGTTATTGTAAATGGTATGCACTTATATAGCGCCTTGCAACCTTACAAAGCGCTTTATACTGTTTCTCAATCAGCCATTCACACACACACACACACCCACACTCGCACACACACTCGCACACTAATGGTAGCAGAGCTACCAGGCAAGGCGCTAACCTGCCATCAGGAGCAACTTATAAATCTAAATGGTAAATGGCGCACTTATATAGCGCTTTTATCCAAAGCGCTTTACATTGTGTCTCATTCACCCATTCACACACACACTCACACACCAATGGTAGCAGAGCTGCCATGCACGGCGCTAACTTGCCCTTGGGAGCAACTTGGGGTTCACTGTCTTGCCCAAGGACACTTCGGCATGTGGAGTCATGTGGGCCAGGAATCGAACCGCCAACCCTACGATTAGTGGACAACCCGCTCTACCACCTGAGCGACAGCCGCCCATAAATCGAATAAATCTTATTATCGCCACCTTCTGAACTGCTGAACATGTGAGAACTGTTAATCATTTTATGTACACAGAAAGGTTAAAAAAAAAAAAAAACTAATGATGTGACAGGATTTAAACCCTAGAAATATTCTAATGCTAAGTTAAATAACTTTATAATTACATCCAGCCTCTTTGACTTTTATGCGTTACGATGTGTCCCCGTGTTAAATAAAGGATTAATAGTAATTAGCATCTGTGGGAAATGATGGATTAGCGTTTTATATCTGATGGAATAGAAACAGTTCTTCATATTGCATTCAGACGTTTAATTACATGATGATGAAATAATAGGGAGCTTCTACCTCCTATTTATCTTGGATGTTTAAAGACATATAAGCTACATTGCCTCTTTTATTAACAACTAGGAGACTAGTAATAAAACGCGGAGGCTAAAAGGTCAAAGATTCTGCAGTGGCTATATGATTATGTCCCAGACCGACAGTGCCCTCCACTAAATATGAGCAAAGAAGGCTGTGAAAAATTGTGTTTTTTTTTGTTTGTTTTTTTTTTCTTGTTAACAAAATTCACAAAAATACTCTGCTCTCATGGATATGCAAAACAGACAGGTTTATCCCCCCAAAATACATTTGTTAAATATAGGTGTGCAACAATTATTGGCAGCCCTATTATGAGAAAAATATATTTGAAGTATATTCTCATTTATATTTTACATTTTTTTTAGCATATCTGGGTGACTAGGAACAGGAAATTGTATAAGCAGGACTTCCTGTTTCACAGGGGTATAAATATGAGGTAACACATAGGCCAAATTCCCTTAGTCATTTGTAACACTGGACCAAGACCAAGGAATATAGCTGTGATGTGCGGCAAAAGGTTGTTGAGCTTCACAAAATGGGGCGTGGCTATAAGAAAATAGCACAAGCATTGAAAATGCCCATTTCCACCATCAGGGCAATAATTAAGAAGTTCCAGTCAACTGGAAATGTTATGAATCAACCTGGAATATTCATCCAAAAACAAACTCGAGAGTCTTCAGTTTGCCAGACAATACTGGAACTTCAAATGGGCTTTTTGGCAATAAACACCAGAGGTGGTTTTGGCCCACACAGAGAGGTAGCCATATGGAAAAGTGCCTCATGCCCATGGTTAAATAATGTTTTGGAGCTGTTTTTCTGCCAGAGGACCTGGACATTTTGTTAGGATACATGGCATCATGGACTCTATCAAATATCAACAGATATTAAATGAAAACCTGACTGCCTCTGCCAGAAAGCTTCAAATGGGCCATGGTTGGATCTTCCAGCAGGACAATGATCCAACACATTCATCAAAATCAACACAAAAATGGTTTACTGACCACAAAATCAAGGTCCTTGCCATGGCCACCCCAGTCCCCTGACCTGAACCCCATAGAAAACCTGTGGGGTGAACTGAAGAGGAGAGTCCATCAGCGTGGACCTCGAAATATGAAGGATCTGGAGAGATTCTGTATGGAGGAACAGTCTCAGATCCCTCGCCATGTATTCTCCAACCTCATCGGGCGTTATAAGAGAAGACTCAGAGCTGTTATCTTGGCAAAGGGAGGTAGTACAAAATATTTTGTAATTTTTTTGACTCATCTTTTGACTAAAGACAATTTTTCACAGCCTTCTTTGCTCATATTTACCAAGCGTGCCAACATTAGCTGAGAGCGGACATATTGAATTTTGCTTATTGTTTCCAGAAACGTCTCAGAATAAATGTAAGTCTCAGATCAGACATAAACTGCAGGTGGAGAAAGAATCAAATGATGTGGGAATAGGATATTCTAATAAATTTCCAAATTGTTACTAAGATTTGTGATAATGAAATCTGACAAGGCATGCTGTCATGAAAAAAAAAGAAAGAATCAAAGACAGGGAAGATGATTATATTCCCATAACACCATGTTTTATTTCTCTATTGCCACAGTCATTTATTTATTTATTTAAAAATTATCCATATATAGTTACATTTAATATTATGGAACATCCAGTTAGCTCCTGTTGTCATGTTACAATACATTATAATAGTTATAAACAGTTGTTCTTTCTCAAGCCTCTCTTTTTGTCTCTGTCTTGAAGTTAACTAAAAAAAATAATATAAAAAGAGGGGGTCTTGTCCTGAAGATGGTGGAAAACTTAAAGTTTGACCCTGGAGACTCCTTCCATAAAGGTTAAATAAACATTCCCTTTCACCATTTCAGCAATTACCGTGTATGTATTTCCTATAGAAATACCATGCTGTTATAATCTGTTTATTATTAGCATTAGAATGAGTTTTTACCATAGAAACATTACCATATTACAACACGAGCATTCATATAAACCAAGCACTATTATCAGAAGCAGGCTCGAAAATTAATTACCAGCATCTGAACAGAATCGAGAATTTACCAGCACTGGGGTGTAATAACAATTAACGCACTGTTATGAAACACAGCATTACAATATCACTGAAAGTGGATACCTATCATTTGGATGTAGTCCTAAGCTGTGTTTGAAATCGCTCACTCGTTCACTCATTCACTATTCGAATGACATCTGAGTCCACTACATGGGGATGAAGTGAACGAAAATGAGTGAGCGAATCAGGGCACTGACGTAAATACAATGCGTCAGAGAGCACTCTGTCACGTAAATTATGGATTGTATCGTAAAACGGTCAAGTTCATTTTCTTACTGTTCATTTGTCACGTTTATTGTATTAGTTGATAAAGAGAACAAAAACAACATGCTTGTCATGTTTATTTACTATTATGCTTATTTATTATTATTTAAAAAAATAAAAAAGGTCCAAAAGCTGACTCCTGAGGTAAACCTGGTGTAAAATGTACTCCATCTTGGTAGTTTTGGTTTTGGCGAAACTCTTTTTCCTGAGAAGAAAAACGCCTATTTCAAAGGCGTGCTTTGTTATCTCGAAGATACCACCTATCGGTAAGAAGACATTAGACAAAATACATCCAGCTGTTAACTAAATAAATGACGACTAGATCCTTCCAACGCCTGTAAGAAACAAATGCATCTAAATATATTTTCACCCAATCTGTCCCTAAATAAATGAAAAAGTCATCAATACATTATTTTCTAATACGGATGTGAATACTGTACAAATCCACCAAATGATCATTTGATTTGTACAGCTGGTCATTTAAAAGTTACATCGCAAACTATTAAGTGGCTGAAAATAAATACTGTGCCAATCAGTCAATAATCCATATCATTTCGCTTTGAAAATATCTCGATACGGATGTATTTTAATTAATTAAAAGTTACACTTACGTTTGTAAACGTTACCGTCTCCGATGTTGCTGTCCGCCATGTTTAATTTTGGGTTCTATCTTTTGTGTTTTCTCAGAGTATGGGAAATAGTGTGTTGGCGAGTGTACATCGGATGTCCACTCGAAATCAGAGTGCATTGTGGGTATAAATGAGTGAACTAAGTTGTTCACTCAGAATTCGGACACTGCTACAAAATGGCCGACACCCGATACAATGCACTATATAGGAGACAGAGAGCGGTTTCAAACACAGCTCTGGTTACTTTCCTTTCACTGTAGCTTCATAAATTGAATTCATAAACTGAACACCACAGGCAGAAAGCAGGATGTTGTTGTTGCTCTCTTTTATCCTCAGGAGTGCGCATTTAAATCATAACACCCCATTTAACCTATCTTCTTCCCCGTCTGCAAAATATTCCCTCCTCTGCCCTTTTAATTGGTCTGTGGTTTGTGCACAAACACCCACCTATGCACAAACACACACACACACACACACACAGACACTGACACACACAAACATGTGCACCTAGAGTAAATACCTTTGTCTAATCATCATCAAACCCACAATCTCTTTATCACTGGCAGTAAATCAGTTTGTGTGTATGGGGGAGGGGGCGATAATAATTGGCTTCACTCCAGTGTTTTATCTGTCCAAAGAGCACAGACAACAGTGAAAATGTAGAGAGATGTAGCTTTTAGTTGGATAAATGCTTTACTGGAATGTTTGGCTGTTCTCGTTTCATGATGTCATATCTTATTATCATATTTAGTATTCAATTCAATTCAGTTTCATTATTATAGCAATTATATTCCATATTCGGCAGAGGAACAGCTGAACGAAATGACCATTAAGATGTCCTTTACACTGACAACCTGAAAGGTTAGAGAGATTTTTTTGAACGATTTCTAAAAGGCCAAGCACATGGATGAAATCGCACCAAATGACACGAAATTACAGAAATGTCTAGGATTTGGTGCAGATTTTGAGAGGCTTATTATAAAACTTTCAGAGAAGAAGAAGAAATGTGTCCTCGTAACATTTGGATATGGTTCTAGGTTGTAACTTTTCAGTAATCGGGGTTTATGAATGCGCTGCCAGGGTTTTCATTTAAGTTTTCATTTACGCTCCGCAAGTTCTAAAGCTCCCTGACCAGGAAGTAGAGATTTCAGTAGCGTAAATTTTGGATGCGGTTCTCTGTATAATTATAGTTTGTACATCGTAGTGGAAATTACTTACTTACTTACTTACTTACTTACTTAGTCAATATATTAGTTTGCAAATAATATTTGAGGTTTGGGTAGTCTCATACGACTAATTTTTCGAGATGAGCTCTCAGGAGCAGCATTGTCGTCATCATCATCATCATGTTTAGCTGGACACCAGAGCTGTCGATCCAAATCTCACTAGCCAATGAGAGTAAATCACTGTTAAGCCCCACCCACATGCGAGATTTGTGCCAGAATGGCGAATGTAAACTCGCTTAGCTCGCATAAATAGCGGCACAGCCTCTGTTAGCTCAGCCCCAAGTTAGCGCCATCGCTAGTTCAGCTTCATTAGTTAACGCCTTGTTACTTTTGTTCGCTCAACCTTCTTAGCTCAACTTATTATAGTCCCATACGTTTTTTAATTGCTACTATTTTTTTTTTAAATGGATGAATTACAAAAATGATGAGAATGGAAAATATATATATATAAAACGATTTTATATGTCCATAATCTGTAGAGCTGCAGGCAACAAGTAATGAGAACAAAACACCCGCTCCCTCTGTTATCCCATTTCCCCATTTACCCTGAACTCTGTCTCTCTCTCTGTCTGTCTCTCTCTCTGTCTGTCTCCTCAGTGTCTGTATGTGGGTGCAGCGGTGTGCATCTGGAACAGCACTAGGAAATGGAGCGAGAGAAGGCGGTATGGAGGGGAGGGCGTCTTTTAGGACGACGATCACTGGAGTGTATCCTTCAGCATCTCACCCACTGCACAGATGAATGAACATGTGCGCAGGAAGAAAGGACTGGATAAACCACTGAAACTCTGCTTACCTGTGTGGAGAGAGCGTTTAAAGGTTCCGCAGTGGCAAAATGTTAAGTCACTTAACCCTTAAAACCCAGTGAGTGCAACTGCTTTACTTTTATACTAACTGCTTTTACGACACCAAAGACACGCTTTATAGATAGCTTTATATTCACAACACAGGGAACAATTATGACTGCTATTCTATGATGTACACCATTTGGACAATTATACATTTCCTAACACTGCCGTGCTGAAAAAAAAAAACAAACAAACAAACAAAAAAAAAACTATAGGAACCATTACAGACCTTCTAATGGTTTCCACAACAAATACCATTAAAACCATTAACAAATGTAGTGTGTTTTGGGCCATATTCTATTAAGATTTAATGGTTTGTATTGGTTTCCACTAGACATAAACATTAGATTGGTCCCACAAGGACCAACATAGTTTCAATTAAACCAATACAATTGACGTTATAACCATTAAACCATTAAAATTTCTGTACACTTGGAGCCATTTGAGGTTCAAGCCCTATTACTTGTACTAGCATGCTAGCTTGGGTATGAAATAATATATTTTACACCCTATTGAAGCTCTGTACACTATGTAGAGTATGAACTAATGGCTTCTAGTGCACTATATGTCTAATGGGGAGCAAATTAGGCTATATAGGGTATGAAATTATGACTTTTACACCCGAGAACACTGTTTGTCCAGGAGCCAGTTGATATCCAGTACTCATTCGTCTATACTAGTACAGTAGATTGGATATAAAATTATAGAGTCTATCTAGTGCACTACATGTTCATTTGGGATTTAGCACCGTACACCCTATGAAATGCACTTTTTATCCAACCGGGAGCAACTGGAAATTACTTTTAGTATTGTAATGTAGCATCTACATCACATGTAGTGCACTGTAATTTGAACATGGTAAATGGTAATTGGTGCACTTATATAGCGCTTTTATCCAAAGCGCTTTACACTGTGTCTCATTCACCCATTCACACACACACACACACTCAAACACCAATGGTAGCAGATCTGCCATGCAAGGCGCTAACTTGCCATCGGGTGCAACTTGGGGTTCAGTGTCTTGCCCAAGGACACTTCAGCATGTGGAGTCATGTGGGCCAGGAATCGAACCGCCAACCCTATGTTTAGTGAACAACCCGCTCTACCACCTGATCCACAACCACCCCCATGGAGCCATTTAAGATTCAACCCATGGACAAAATCGAGTATGTTATGAACCCTTCATACTAGGGTATGATACAGTATAACACTGTATCTAATGAAGTATCTAATAATGTCTGATTTTGCATTCTACCTCCAATTCCTATTAAATGTTCAGTGAAATAAGAATACTAAAAAAAAAAAAATACAAAATCATTCCACACCCTGTCTAGTGCACTACACGCCAATATGGAGCTCTTTTGATTCCCTATTACCTGAAATAATCAGCCTTACACACTATCTGGCACACTATATGTCCAATATGAAGCCATTTCAGATTCTGGACCCATTTACCTTTACTAGCATACTAGACGATGTAGTGCACTACACCATGTATGAAATAATGAAGTCTACACCGTATCTAGTGAACTATGTATTAAAAATAACATTTTCAGCTCCAGGCAGTACATACAGTATGGAATAAAAAGGGGGGAAAAAAAGAAAAAAGATACAGAAATGGCTTCAGCACCCTAAGAAGTGCATTATTTGTCTAATCAGGAGCAATTTGGGATTCATCTCGGTATTACATTTAGAACTATACAACATAGCGTACGAAATAATAGCTTCCATACCGCATCCTAATATGGAGCCATTCAGGCTGTGCACTATAAAAGGTATGATATAAAATCGCATCTAATTAAATATATACCTAATTGTGTCTAATCTGCTGTTTTGCTTCCACCTCACCTTATCAGTGCAGCATGTATGCAATGAAATAATCTAGCGCGCTACATTTTCAATATGGAGCCATTCAGCTTTCTACACTACATAGGATATGATATATTGGCATCACCCTAGGACGTGCACAATATATCAAGTAGAGTGCGATTAGAGATCTCTGCTCACTACATAATTTTCTACAGTCTGCAACAATTACAAACTTCAACATGGTCATATTTCAGCACTGAAGGCTGTAACAAACACCACGCTGCGTACGAAGAGTGATCATCGTAAATCGAATGATGTTTTAGTAGATTATATACTTCATAGGGATGGGTTACATCCGAGAGTGCTGAGAAGGAATATCTGCACAGTGGTGGTTCCTTTCTGATGGCAATTGACAAACTTTGCAGAACCACACATAGGCTAGAGTCAGTAGTAACTGTATACCTATAAAGTGATCCATACTATGGCCTCCATAATGATCAACACTCTTCATAAAAATGAGAAAAATGACTGCATGTGATAAACATTGTAATTTTGCACTCAAACAATATGAGAAAATATTCATCTTTGCTATAGCAAAACAAAAAAAAAACAAGGCTACTACTAGATAACCCTAGGAACAAGGTGACCATAGGCTACATGGGCTGGTTTCAGGCTATGCTAACTCTTTAATAATCACTCTGTACAACCGTGATGAGATGAAAAGCATGTCAGAATGAACAGATGGATTTTTATTTATATCACAATCAATCTTTGCCAGTTGATGCTGATATTTTTATGAAAAGTTTTATTTATTTTTTTTTTGACTGGATTTTTAAAATTATTATTACATTTATTCATGAACATGGCTTCATCTAATTAATTATGCATAAATGTGCATATTTAATAAAAACAAAAATACTTCTTTGATCTTGTTAGAATTTAAATATTTATTACTCTATAAAGACACTCTGAAAGAAAGACTTTTACTGAAATTTTGTTGGAATATCATTTTACTTTATAGTGTAATCATGATCTGTTATGAAAAATATATTCTATTAAGAATATATTAAGTTTATCTTGGCCTCATCAGACCACAGGACATGGTTCCAGTAATCCATGTCCTTAGTCTGCTTGTCTTCAGCAAACTGTTTGTGGGATTTCTTGTGCATCATCTTTAGAAGAGGCTTCCTTCTGGGACGACAGCCATGCAGACCAATTTGATGCAGTGAGCAGCGTATGGTCTGAGCACTGACAGACTGACCCCCCACCCCTTCAACCTCTGCAGCAATGCTGGCAGCACTCATACGTCTATTTCCCAAAGACAACCTCTGGATATGACGCTGAGCACGTGCACTCAACTTCTTTGGTCGACCATGGCGAGGCCTGTTCTGAGTGGAACCTGTCCTGTTAAACCGCTGTATGGTCTTGGCCACCGTGCTGCAGCTCGGTGTCAGGGTCTTGGCAATCTTCTTATAGCCTAGGCCATCTTTATGTAGAGCAACAATTCTTTTTTTCAGATCCTCAGAGAGTTCTTTGCCCTGAGGTGCCATGTTGAACTTCCAGTGACCAGTATGAGGGAGTGTGAGAGCGATGACACCAAATCTAACACACCTGCTCCCCATTTACACCTGAGACCTTGTAACACTAACAAGTCACATGACACCAGGGAGGGAAAATGGCTAATTGGGCCCAATTTGGACATTTTCACTTAGGTGTGTACTCACTTTTGTTGCCAGCGGTTTAGACATTAACGTGTGTGTGGTGAGTAATTTTGAGGGGACAGCAAATTTACACTGTTACACAAGCTGTACACTCACTACTTTACATTGTAGCAAAGTGTCATTTCTTCAGTGTTGTCACATTAAAAGATATCATCAAATATTTACAAAAATGTGAGGGGTGTACTCACTTTTGTGAGATACTGTAGAAAAAAAAACTGATTTTGAGGAAAATGTTTGCAGTCTAGATAGGATGGTTTATAATGGAAATTGGCATGTATTGACACATTAATTGAAACCACATTAATTGCCTTAAAACCTTAAAAATATGTCAGAATTATTGACACCCCCAAGGAATTGTTTAAGTCACTGCAAGCGAATTATAATAAATTATAATAAGTTATAATATTTTGTATATTATTTATTATTTCCTCTTAGTCCCTAAGAATTCTGCTGTTGCCTTGAACTATGTCCTGTTTCCCTGGGGTATGAATATGATGTTACACATATAAAACCCATCAACCATCAACAAGTATCTCTAACTTTGTTAGGCATTACAAAAAGTTCTATAGAACTGTATGCCTGTGTGTTTGAGCACAACATATCATTTATTACATGTGTTATTCTTTTTAAGTATTAATATATAGAAAATGGTTAATAAGGGTGAAGGTAAGGTACATTAGTTTTAGGCTAAAACTCCTTATTTGGAACCCAAATTCTACTTTTGCTTGCAATTCATCTGTCTTCATTTCCTAGCACATTATTAATTGTTTGATCAGAATGAATTCATTGCAGAACTTTAAAATAACGCAGTAGCACATTTCTTAAACAGACAAAACAATGGATTTGTCTCGGTCCGAAATAATGCATTCTCGGATATTAATTATGAACGGAATAACTTTCTTTTATTGTAGCTTTTGATAAATGGTGAAATAAAAACAGTTCATTGTGAGTGGACGCAGCCTTTTGGACTCGCCTGTATGATTTATAGCAAACATAAAGGGGACAGACCTTCCATATTAATCACGTCAGATAGAGGGCACAAAGATAAATGGCTGGAGGAGAGGTGGGGGAGGGGGGCTATGTTTAGTCAGAGATAAAGAATATCTGTATGTCTGAGTATAAATGTATTTCTGCCTGTGTTCGGTGTACTTTCATTTTCACACAAGCGTTTCACACAGATAAACAATAGATTAGATAGTACATTCTTGAATAATGTGGATCAGTGTTGTAAAAATCCGATCTTGGTAGTGCACTCGGATTAAGTGCACTTCTTATATCAGATATGAAAGCTGGATAAGAAATGGCTGATAAGACACAACAGGCAATAGCTTCATCAGTCTAAAGGGCATCACGTCCCTCTGAGAGTGAGAGAGAGAGAGTGTGTGTGTGTGTGTGTGTGTGTGTGTGTGGAATGGCGTCCTCAATCATCTCTCCCCCTATACTGACACCTATCTATCCGTTCTGCCCCATAAAACCCCAGTCTCTGTTTAAACACACTTCACAGATGAGCCACCAGTGCATTATGGGATGTCGAGACCACCCACTGAAAGGCAGTGCTACAATTCATATCTAGCCAATGTTGTTTACCAGATCGATGGTCATTTTAAGTCTTTTCCCATTACTAGGACACTTTGATTCTTTCATAGTGCGACTTCTTTATAGTAGTTATTTTATGCTCAAGTGTCTATACATATTTTCTTATTACCAGGAGGTCAGAGAGCATCAGTATTACCCATAATTCACTATGAGTGTACATCAGGGTTATCACTGAGGAATGGCTCCAAAGATCCAAGTTGGTACACAAATGAAAGAGTCAAATAATTGTGTAATGAAATATAGCCTTAAATCAGCTAATCTAATTGTGTTCCAATTGTAATTCCCAATTATTTAACAAAGCTTAAACAAAGCATATATGGATACATTTTCTGCAAGGTGATGTTTATTTAACATTTATGGTAGGAGTCTCCAGTGTCTGTACTTTTCAGGAGGTTTTCCACCATGGGAAGTCTTCATCTGGTTTCTCAGTAACATGAAAAGCTGTGTTCTTATGTCTTATTAACTTCACAAGTGAGATGAAAGATTCCAACAGATGAAACAACTATTTTTATAACATAAATTATAACGCAATCTTGTTGCACCCATTCACACACACACTCAAACACCAATGGTAGCAGAGCGGCCATGCAAGGGCTAACTTGCCATTGGGAGCAACTTGGGGTTCAGTGTCTCGCCCAAGGACACTTCGGCATGTGTAGTCATGTGGGGCGGGAATCAAACCGCCAACCCTACGATTGAATTCTTTACTTACCAGTGTCCGAGGATTCTATCCTAATTAAATAATCTCTTATGCTAACTGTAGCTCCTATGCTAAACTGTAGCTCATAAGTAGTTTTGATGTTCCTTGTAAAACACTAGCATTTCAGGCACAATATTCAGAAGGCCCTATAGTTCCACTGCCTTATAATTATTATTAATTATTAATTATAATTATTATTAATTCTTCTTTTTAAACAATTATTTATTTTATTTTTTTTGCAGTGCTCTAGGTTCCCTCATCTGCATGTTCACTCAATATGACAGATGTTAAATGCAGTCACCTTTTTTTTTTTTATTACAAAGATAATAATAAAATAAAATAATTAAAAAAAACCTTTCAAATCTATCACTGAATTTGACTGATTTATTAACTCATTTAAACCCAAGTAGGTTTTATTAAGGATGTATTTGAAATGAACATGCCCACAAATTTTAGCCCCACCCCCTCCCCCCCCAACATTTAATGGCAGAATATCTATGCTTGTAAATAAATGGATGAATCTAATGGCCTGGAAACACAGCGTTCTTGTAATATAGGTTTAATAAACCCTTGTGCTGTTTCCTAGACATTTTCATTTAGCAAATATTGTGCCCTTGAAACATAATGCACTGGTAATATAGAGCCCTGGGAACACAATGTTGACCCAGATCCATTCATATAGTATTGTTACATAATATAATGTTGTTCATCAGATGAAACACTATACATTTGAGCAGAAAATCAAGCTGATCGTACAGTATATTTTAGATTGTACCTAAATCCTTGTGAATCTTACAAGGAGACCATGAGACCTGAGACCATGTGCGCATGCTCATGATGCAAACTAATAAATCAAAAATTCACCTGGAATATCACAACCTCTTGTGGCATCTTCGTGAATAAAGACGCTATTGAGAAATGGAGGAAGAAGTTATTGGAGATCACACATCAGAAAAATCACAAGACTTATACTGTCGTCAACCCCCCTCGATGCCATTTAAAGTGTTATTGCATTACTCTGACAGCTGTAGACTCCCTGCAGAACAGGAACTGCCCAGAACCTATTGCTGCAATCTGACGCAAATACAAATTTTCAGAATTTCAACCTCTGAATGTCTGTACAGATTGTTTATTTAATTCGCCTGACTCCTCGATAGACGTGACAGCTGATGGAAGTGTGTTACTTTGCTCTGCTAGCAAGTTAACACCCTTGCTAATTAGCATGTTGTTTCAAAAAAAAAAAAAAAAAAAAAAGGACGCTTACACTGCATTCTAATATAAGAAAGAAGGTTAGTGGTAGACAACAAATTCTGTGAGCTGGGCCAAATTTGAAGACAGCATCTCAACTGTCCTTCTTCTACAAATTCTGTTCACAAGACCAAAGTCTTATGAAAGTTTCAACAAACATGGAGAGCCAACTGGTGGTCCAATTGAAGTGGAAATATTAGATTGAATGGACAGTAGTGTCTCAGCAGTTAGTGTTCTGGAAGGTTGGGAGTCGGACTACCTTTCCTGTCAAGCTGTCACTGGGTCCTTGAGCAAGGTCAAAATGCCTTGTAAATTCAGCTTTGGTTACAAATGTCTGTTCAGTGAATATATGTAAGTGGCCCTGAGGAACACCGGATACTGTATTGCTGTAATCATAAACACCACACGTCCTGTGCTCATCCTAGAATGAGCACCTACTTTATATCCACTAGGGCACAGGGTAGGGCTGAAACATCTCAAGCCAACACTGAAATATCTTCCTTGACTGCTTCTTTTGATTTTGCAGGTCAACAATAAACATGCTGGATGTAAGGCTAATTTTGATTGTCTTGCGAAGACAGTGGAAACAGTTCTGGGAGCACCAACATAGATGGTATGTTATGCCAATAAGGTCTCCATGAAAACGCCATCCAAGTATATATCCAAACATCCATTTTCCATACCGCTTATCCTACACAGAGTTGCAGGGAACCTGGAGGGGACTCGGGGCATGAGGCAGAGGACACCTTGGACAGGGTGCCAACCCAGCACAGCGCACAATCACATACCCATTCACACACTACGGACAACTTGGAAATGCCAATCAGCCTACAATGCATGTCTTTTGACCGGGAGAGGAAACCAGAGCACCTTGAGGAAACCCCTGATGAACGGTGATGAACATGCAAACTCTATGCACATAGGGGTGGAATTGAACCCCCATCCCTGGAGGTGTGAGGCAAACATGCTAACTACTAAGCCACTATCCCCCAAAGAGTATGTACATCACATTCAGCGGCACCTCTGTTTACATTACAATACTGCACCATGCAGATGCAGAGCACTAATTTCTGAAGATGTATACAAGCAATGCGCCCAAAATAGCGTGGCCGCCATCTTGTGTACGCGTAGTTACAAACAAGTATAATCCAGGCCCCAGCAGCATTTGACTTTATAGTATATCATTTTAGAACAGTAATGATTTGCAGTATAATCCCACTATCTGGTGTTACCTCAACGAGGATGGGTTCCTTTTGATTCCTCGTGTTGTCTGAGGGACTCTTTCCTCATGACTGTCACCTCTGGCTTGTTCATTTGGGGATTTAAATCTACATCTGGATTTCTGCAAAGCTGCACTGTCAGAATTGTTAAAAGCAATAAACAAATAAAAACATACAGTAATTGATTGACATACCGAATATCATAGCTGTAGAAGGTTTGTTTTTGGTTAAAATGTTGCCGAATTAAACTGGGTGTGTCAAAACTGGGTGTGGATACTTAAGGCATTTGATCCAGAATGGAACACAGCTAAAATTGCTTCAGCCGTGTGTGTGTGTGTGTGTGTGTGTGTGTGTGTGTGTGTGCAAGCTGAACAATTCAATGACACAAGTAGGTGATCAAGTAGGTGGTCATTAGGGGAAGTCAGCGAGGTCACACTGGAAACGGTAATGAAACGCAGGGGAGTGGAAACTGGAGCAGCTGCCGTGTGTTTTTGTGAAGCTCCGAGCGACTAAACCTCCTGCCTCCATCCTCCCATCCTGTCCTCTCCGTTAATTTTCCCTGGTGACTCGGAGCAATAAAGCAATCAGAGAGAGCGCACGAGAGAGAGTTGAGAGAGAGCGGGAGAGAGAGAGAGAGAGAGAGAGAGAGAGAGAGAGAGAGAGAGAGAGGTAGATGTGTGCCCTGGAGCAAATGAAACACTCCCGACTCCACAATCGATGACACCATCATCTCCTGCTCCAGATAATGATATCTGGAGGTGCGAGAAAACACAGAGTGTGTGTGTGTACAGGAGATCTCTCTTTTCTGACTCCGCTGCAATCATACTCCATCTGCAACACCCTAATGAGGACATCTCTATCTGCTGCCTTCCTTTGCATCGTCTTTCACTTTCTAATCTGTCCATCCTCCTCTTCTGCTATCCATCCGTCGGTTCACCTCGCTTCCACGCTCTGGGTAGCGTGATGCCATCTGTATTTTTTTTTTTTCCATCGCATATTCACTGCGACGAGTGTAAGTCAGTGAAACGTGACGCTCTGATGGAGACGAGTGTCAAAACAATATGACGAGCGAGAGCTTTTCAACCTCCCACTTGACCTCACTTCCTCCAGCTCTTCATTTCCCCCCACCCTCTCTCTCTCTCTCTCTCTTTGCTTCTCTCTAGTCATGAAGTGCTTCGGTTTTCAGAAGCACCACTACAATTACACGTCTTTGTCGAGTGGCAGCCGCTTTTTAGTTTCGACTGGAACTGTTGACACGGAAACATTCACACAAGCTGAATTGGATGTTTTTTTGTTTTTTTTTTATGGAAATAAAAGTAGTTTACGATTGGCTGGGGAGGTGAGCAGAGGTGCATCTAAATATACCGGGTCTTTTCTAACCACTACAAAGCTGTTTTCTAGCTGGATGTGATGCCCACGATGGATGCTTTCCCATGCATTCTCATTCACAGCATGCATCAGTGTTTTGGGATAAACAGGAGCATTGATGACATTAAGGGTTTAACCCAGAACAGCTTAGAAGTACTTCTTCCAGAACTATCTTACCCCAGCACCAAATTGAGTGCCTAGATCCACTAAGCCTTCCCAATAAATTACAGGAATATAGTGCGTGTTATCTTACTTAAAAACGCTGCAGTTGATTTACCATGTGCTTGGTCTCCAAACTGCATTGTTTGGCCCTGATTTATTCAAGCTCTGCTAGTATAAAATCCTTTGCTAACTTGATATCGCCTACTGTGAATTACTTACCGCAGCGTGAAAAATCAATTCAGAAACAGAGATTGCACATTTAGGAAGGGCAAGTATTAAATTTTTACCGAAGCACATTATCACCATTTTTGAAGATCAATTAAACCCTTTGTTAAAGTGTCTCAACATTTTGTCTCAGGATATCAAACTTGGAAGAAAGCTTCTACAAATTCAGACTATTACCTCAGTAAATCTTACATCTCCAGTAGCAACAGCACTCCAAAAAAGCCAGAAAGAATGATCGTTATCCTCTCCTCATGTCTACACTCTTATTTTCTAGTTTCAGGCGTATCCTATTTTGAATCGTATAAGGCCGACTTTCAGTTTTACTCTTCCAGGAGTTTCTTTGAGATCAAAACTCAGCACGGCTATCAAGAAGAAATAGCACACACACACACACACACACACACACATAAAAACCTTGAATATTGCTTCCTACTACTATATTTAGTAAGTTTGTACACTCACAATTGATCAGATCTTTGTATATTCTTTCTGTCTATTGGCTCACTCATGTACCCTGGCCACACCCACAATTATCACTGTGTAGTAAGGTCTCACACGTTGACTTGTCATTCCAATCAATGCATCCTTAGAGTTTAGTGCTTACCAGTAGGACAAAGCTAATAACTTGCAGAAAACAAAAGAAATGTAGTGCATTAGGTAAGTTGCAGAATAGAATATGTTAAGATATAAACCTTTAATGAGAAATACATGGTTACTAATAACTTCAGCCTCCAGCCTCCAATCAATCTTCTGAACAACATCTGGATCTTCACAGCTGTAATTAGTTGTAATAGAATTTTGTTATCCTGTTTAAAGATGTATTCATGTTTTACATTTCGGGATTATAATTTTTTGCAGATTTGATAATAGAGATAGCGTTCCCCTTTCCCTTTCAAAAACTATAGGGGGTGCAAACTTTTACACAGCTTCATACTCCTGTCTTTTCTTTGTCAAGTCTCCCCTGCGTTATTTGCACTTCTAAGCGATCTCCTCTCTGTTTTATGTTTTAATCTTTTGATGTTCCACTGCTGCCTGTATTTTCACATTTTCAGATTTTTACCTCAGACTTCCTGTTTTGTGGATATCAGTTTAGATTTGCTCCCATATGTTACAATTCCATTCAGTTCTACTGTATTACACTCTACTCTGTCTTCTATTCTACTCTACTGCATTCTCTTCTTTTGAACTATATTATACGCTACTCTGCTCTATTCAACTCTGTTCTATTCTATTCTACTCACTTCTACGTGATTCTAATCAGCTCTATTCTACTCTCGAATTGTGCTGGTGTTCTAACTCAGCTCTATTCGACTCTGTTTTATTTTAGTCTATTCTATTCTACCATATTGTACCGTTTAATTCCACACAGTTCAACTCTATTTTATTCTATTCTGCTCTATTCTATTCTACTTTATAGTAGTAAGTGTAAGTGATTTAAAAAAAATCTACGTGCACTACAAAGAATCTTTTATTTCATTTTCATTCATTCATTTTATTTGATTTCAAATTCCATTCTAAACTGCTCTATTCTATTATTTTATTCTACTCGATTGTGTATTTTCCACTCTGTGTTCTCTTCTACTCGACTCTTTTCTACTCTATGCTCTCTTTTATTCCACTGTTTTCTTGACTACTCTATTCTACTCTACTACGTTCTCTTCTATTCAACTCTACTCCTCTACTCTATTCTACTCAGTTTTATTTTACTCTCTAATACTTTACTGCTCTGCTCCATTCTAATCTACTGTACTTTTCTCTATTCTACTCTGTTTGTTACTTTATTCTACTCTATTCTATTCTATTCTATTCTAATCTAGTATAGTATAGTATACTATAGTACTAGTAAATGTGAAGAAATGAAAGTGCACAACAAAAAAATTGCTTTAGTCCATCAGATTCTATTTTAAACACCTTTGTTCTATTCTACTCTGTCCTGGTCTACGACTACTACTACTACTATATTCTATTCTATTCCACTCTATTCTATTTGAATGTTTTATTCAACTCTATTCTACTCCACCATAGCCTGCTCTATTCTACTATTCTACTATACTCTACTGAATTCTATTCTATATATTTTTTTCTATTCTATTCTAATTTAATCTAATCTACTCCATTCCTTTCTGTGATATTCCACTCTATTCTTTTCTACTCTACTTTCGTCTATTCTAATCTATCGTATTCTACTCTATGCTATTACATTCTACTCTACTCCACTGCATTATATACACTAACTTCTACATCTAGTCCTACTTCTGTTCTAGTTCACTTTAATGGCAGTTACTGGTAATATGTGTGGATAGTTTTTGTTAGGTTTAGGATTTGATTGGTGAAGTTTAAATCATCTACAGTTCAATGTAAGAAGCCCATTTACTGTCAGATTTAAAAAAGAAAAGTGCAAGTGCACTACCAAGAATGACTTTTATTTCAGCAGATATTGAACACTAATACACTTTTCCTTCACTCTTTGCTTAAAGACGTCCAATACAGTGAGTTCTTATAGACTGAAAGCAGCTGAGACGATAAAGTGTAACGCTTTTATTCATTTGGCAGAGATGCTTTTATCTAAAGAGACTGAAACAGAATCCAAAGCAAGCACAAGGCTGAGCAACAGAAGGTTAGCAGACTCGAATATTAATATCACTGTATTATTACTATTATTATTATCGCATCCTCTTACATAACAGTAAGCATAATTTGAAGTATTAGCATATTATTGGAGTCAGTATCAAGTGTTTGTCAATTAACACAATGTTAAGAACGTATATGATTTAGCTTGTCCGAACTATGTTGTGTCAAAACCAGCTTTTCTTCAACATTTCGATTCTATTTTATTATTCAATAACTGACTAAAGTTCTTTCTAGCGGAATCAGTCCTATAGACGCATATAGATTTGGAATACAACCCGATGGGTTTGAAAGGCCTCCGTGTTCACATCCTGCTCCTCTGTATAGTAATGAAATGGAAGCAAAGCCTCGTTTCAGCAATCTGTGATCTTATCTTGGACTTTGATTCGCACTGCGTGCCCTTTCTGTGGAATAAAATACATCAATACACACACACACACACACACACACACCACAGTAAAGGGGTGATGGGATAGGAGAGAAAAAGATAGGCTGCATAGGGGGCAAGATGAAAGAGAATAGCAGAGCCCGGAATGGGATGAAGAGAAAATGGAGTGTGTCGGTGTGAGTGTCGGCGCTGAGATCGCCATAACACACTGTAAACTGAGGCTGCCATGTTGGTACCAAAAACACATCCACACACACACACGCACACACACACACACACGACACAGCTGTATATATTACCAAAAACACATACAAACACTCAGTGACACGCTGAGTCAGATGAAATATAACACAACTGCACACAATTACATACTTTATCATGCATCATCACTAGTAATCTTTGCTTTAACTTCATATAATACGCTACTGGTTTTAATTACACAACAGTTTCCCTGATGCTAGCAATCTTGCTAGCGAACCAGGCTATATACACACAATAAAACAGTCAAACAGTCTAAGGTTAGCTATACTTGATAGGAATTTTAGCTACTGGTTTTAAATGCACAGTTGGATACTTTGTTTAGCATTAGCTAGCTTGGTAGAGAACCTTGTTATCTAAATAATGTCATAAAGCTACTGCTAGACAAGCAACATTAATATTAGCTAAGCTAAACAGATGGCTAGCAAGCCTGGCTCATCATTTTAAATGCACAGTAAAATAATTCAGTAATGTGATGTCAGCTAGATTGATAGCAAACTGGCTACTTTGTTTTAACATGGCTTTAGATGCACAGAAAGTAGTTTTTCTAGCATAAACTAGCTTACGTTTAATCATGTGGAACATCCGTGATATGTTAGTTCCTGCTGTTATTTAGTATGTTATCACTCATTTTTCTTCACCAACCTCTCTTTTTCGGGCTACTGTCAGAGCTGCTGTTATAGAAAAATTAAACAACACATTCTGACCAATCAGGGTCGAGAATTTAACAGAGCTGTAGTATAATAAGCATTAGACTGTGTTAGTGTGTGTTAGGTCAGCGTTTCCAGTATGTATGCTAGGCTTATTCATCATGGAGCCTCAGAAGCACCACATAACTCTGTAAAAACACACAAACACACACACACACACACACACACACATACTGTACACTCACACACTCATTCATAAAGTAAGCGCTTGTTTCGCTAGCAGTCTTTACTACACCTGCTTAAGCATTTGACAGAAACATCGGTACACAGTTGCTGGCACGTCTCTCACGGGATGTTAAGCCAACATTCTGAAGAACGTGAACATGCCCACGTGCACACCTGTCTGTTTCGGCACTACATATTCACATCTCTGTGTATGCTACATCGCTGTGGAACACCACACTGGAAACACTATGACTCCCTAAGGATTCTCTCTCTCTCTGAGGCGCCACCGTGTACCATAATGCCGACTGACATTCGCGCACAGCAGCACGTAGCTGCTCATTAATTAAAAATTTTGAATAATTAAGGTAGGGCCTGAATGGAAAAGAGGAAATTACACACACACACACACCTCACTATCGAGTCTGTATTGTCTCTCTCCAGAGTCCCGAACCATAAATATGCAAAATACACAGAGCGTCAAAATAATATGCCACGAAATAACATGTTGCATTAGCAAGTGGTTTAACAGCCACGGCAAACCTTTTCGTTGCCTGTGGCTGTGTCCCAAACCGTCATACTAGTGCACTAATTAGCATGCCAAACTCTAACTGTTAGTGATAAAGGGCGAAGGAAACAGAGTGTGTGGAATAAATGATGATGCAGTGATGTGTACTTTTACACCGAGTCCCCAGTAATACAAGTCACTGTAACTCGGCCGTCACTCGTAAAGGTCGTGGTGTGACTTTTTACCTAATGAGGTCCAGGTGGAAAACACCTCATCAGATCACCTTTGCAAAAGCCCCTCAGGTCACTGTGAGAAAATGGCACACACACACAGACACACACACACACACTCTGAGTGTCAATTCCAGTTTTTATTAAAAGCACCACTGTCCATTTGGCCTCAAGATTGCCCTTGGTTGAATCCTCGCTGCTGCTCCAGTACTTAATCAGCACGTATGAACAGCATGTGATAAGGGCCTTCAGGACACAGGCGTGTAGCCACCGCGGGCACGACCGACATAACAACAAAACGTGGCTCTTTTGCTAATCTTGTTTTTCCTGCTAGTTTTTAATCATTGCTAATATATGTTCCTAATCCATCCATCCATTTTCTGTACCACGTATCCTACACAGGGTCACGGGGAGCCTATCCCAGGGTACCCTGGACGGAGTGCCAACCCATCGCGGGGCACAATCGCACACGTTCACATGTTATGGACAATTTGGAAATGCCAATCAGCCTACAATGCATGTCTTTGGACTCGGGGAGGAAACAGAGTACCGGGAGGAATCCCCTGAAGCACGGGGAGAACATGCAAACTAAAAACGCACCCTGGCAGACACAGGAACAACAATCCGTAGGTGCAAGGCAAATGTGCTAACCACTAAGCCACTGTGCCCACTTTATGTTCTTAATGTCGCATTTATTCCTAATAATTACTAAGTTGCGGACAAATCAGTCATATGTTACTGCTTAATCGCCAATCCAAAGTATTAGACTGTACTGAATAAAGGAGAAAGCCAATCCTGAATGACTTGCATAGTAATCTTTATAATCAATATGCAATCTTCCATGGAATCCCAGATTTTTTTTTTTTTGTAATGAAATTCTGAGTGGATTTTTTTTCTTTCATCATACTGCTCAATTTTCATATAGATTAACATTCTCTTATATGACCCTTAATGCTGTTTCACTACCTGCTGATAGGATAGCCCTTTCCAGCCCTCTCACTTCCTCATCTGTACAAACAATTCAGCTTCCAACGCTTCGATTTTCATGCAAATACCACCGTCAACACCATCACTAACTAACTGAGCTAGTTACATTGGATTTCTCACTAATATCGCATTGAACATCGCTGGAAAATCCTTCCTTTACGTTTGAGATTGTTGATTTTTTTTTCTCCTATTAAACACTATTTTAACACTGTAAATACTAGCATAACAAAATAAATGTCCCCATTTGGGACACATCAGCATGGCAAACAACCACTATCTTCCGTCCATTCATCCATTTTCTGTATCGCTTTTCCTACACAGGGTTGGGGGGAGCTTGGAGACCCTGGATCTTCTCCCAGGAATAAGGGAAATACAGCAAATCAAATCAGCAAATCAGCGCTAGAATCACTAAAGACATCAGAATCATTTCAATATAAATGTGTATGGGAGGAAAGCCACTGTTCATGATGGGAACCTCAGATGAATTTTTGAATCGTTGGCAAAAGTGTGGAGTAGTAGCAGGAGATATAGACAAAATGTTACACACAGTATGTGTGATGCTGTAGAAAACAGCCAAAAATGATAAGAAAATCGGAAAAGTTTTTGCCAGTAAAGTTTTAAACAACATATTTTGGTACCCCAGCTTTAAGACACTATAAATATATTCACCAAAACAACATGGAAACTTTTTTTATTTTATTTTATTTCGCTTTGGCTGTACCCAGATATCGTTGCATAAGAAGTCAGTTTAATAAACAATGGACTGAAGATGGCTAACACTTTTCTAGCTTCCTCACACAGTGAAGGTCATGCTTTGATCATGTTGTTGAATAGCTTCATGTCGTACTGTAATGGGCATAAGCCCTTGTCTAAATGTTGTACAGTTATAAAATCTTTCAATGCAACTTTGTCCGTTTTTACCTGGGTGAATAACCAGACTTTATCATGTTCAGATTTATATTTTAACCCTCTCTCTCTCTCTCGCTCTCATATATATATATATATATATATATATATATATATATATATATACATACATGTCAAACTGTCACCATGTGAAAGTTAAACAAGCCGGAAACTTTTAATTTTTCCAAGTAATTACTTGTAAGTGAATACGTGCTTGGGTTATTATTATTTTATTTTTTTTTTATCTCCATCACGTATCATGGTATTTTGATTAGAGCTGTAATCCGGCCTGCAGTTTTGAGTGCAACGTAATGACAGCAGCGAGAACATTTCGAACCAAGGAGCCAATAAAAGCATGCATTTGTAATTTGCGCGAGTTACCATGGTAACAATGGCGAATCATTGGCAAATCTATTACAAGTGAATCAGTTTAATATTCCATGGTAATGTATTTATCCTTCAATCACTGCGTTAGAGCGATAACATGGCAAACTTTTCCGAGTGATACACAGTTTTCTGTACTGTACCTCATTAACACTTTCACACACACACACACACACACACACGGCTATCTCCAATTCCAGTGCAAATCCAAGAAGCCCAGAAAAAGCAATATGTCCTCTGTTTAAAGGGCAACGACAGATCTGTGAAGCGCTACATGTAAAAAAATAATAAATAACAAAAACAAGAACAAAGGGAAAGTCACTAACAAACCCCTGCACTCAGTGCTAACACAAAATGTCATTTCCACTGAGCTGTACGCGGTATCGTGGCGTTAATTAATACTCTATCTGGCGCTCGGCCTGTTAGCGTAGCAGTAGCAGTAAAAGGCAACGTGCTGAAAACAAAACCGATAAACAGAGACAGACGCCAGCCTGCTCTGCTCTAGAAAGAGAGAGAGAGAGAGAGAGAGAGCAAAGAGACCCTGAGTGGATGTGTGTGTGTGTGTGTTGCTGCTGCTTCTCATGAACACTCACTTTACATGGACACTCTAAACAAAACAAAAAAAGTCACAATCGTGCAGTTTTCACAACAAAATCATGATGTGCATGATGTTCAATTTATGATCCTTTCTGATAAACAGCTGCTTTGTTCTGCTCGTGTAAATATCAGTAAGTCACGATGTCCGAGCTCTAATCCCAGACACACTCGGCTCCATCAGTCTGAGTGCACTACCCCGAGCTGTTTATACTCCCATCAAATATCAAATACTAATTCAGTTCCAATACATTTATCGACTGAAATGAGTTCACATTCCTCAACTTTGGGAGACTCAAGCAAGAGGTATATTTCCCAAAGAGCATTTACACCAATCTCGGACGACCCGCTACTTTTTACAATCCATTCCTTCCAGTACGTATTCCTATCATTTTACAACACTGTACTGAAACCATCCATCTCAAAATGTGCCATGAAACGTATAACGCTGTATTTTAAACCTCACCCTCGTGAATTCAAATATATGACAGCGATTTGATTTCATAGTTATGGAGTCATGAGAAAAGAAAAGAGCTGAATCAATGCTAACCCCGCCCTTAAACGGGACCTTTATCGCTTTAAATAAGAACTAAACTCAGAGAATTGTTTAAGAGCGCTTTCACGTCTGTTGGTCCAGAAGCTGAGTGCGAATCAGAGTGAAATTGATACTTTTGGTTCATTTGCTATTTGGTTTGTTTTTTGTTTTTTTTTCTCACTGCACATCATTAACTGAACAAAAAAAAAGTGCGAATAAAAAGGCTGAGGAATGTGTAGGGCATGCGTAAAGCTTTGATTCATTGGTCAGGCACGCAACAACAACAACAAAAATCTAGTAAATAAATCTTTGGCAAGTGTGCGCAGGAATCAACACAGAGCCAGACTCAATATATTACTCGATAATTATAGAAATAACTAGTATATAACATTTTGTGTATCGTATTCACCCTTTATTTTCTGTTTTTGTTCAGCCGAAGCTGTATTGCAGAACTTAACGGTCTTTTGGGACAGTTTGCGCCCCGTGGTTCATTTCAGCAGCTCACAACTACAGAAAAATGGCCACAACCCAAAACACACGGCATGCTTGATTCACGTCCTGTATTTGTGTCGTTTCAGGATTGAATCACGTTCTCACTGCAATCGAACCGTGCTAGGGTTCGAGTGGAACTGTCCACTGGTTCGAGAACACGTCACCGAGTGCTTGTTTTGGTCGGCACCCGAGTGTGCTTGCTGTACACAAACAGAACTCACCAAAGAGGAACATGCACCGGTGTTCGATTTTAAACAGACGGAACACTGCACATGTGAAAGCACCCAAAAACCTGCAAGTGTGTGCTGTTGAACAATCATATCCATTAGTGGCCAAAAGTGATGTCCGGAGGGGATATTCAAGATTTGCTTTCATGATCCTGCAGGTTCGATTAAACCATCAAAATATGAGGATTATGTTATATTGGGAAGAAGGAAACACTAAACCAGGGGTGTCCGATCTAATCCGGGAAGGGTCGGTGTGGGGGCAGGTTTTCATTCCAACTGAGCAGGAGCCACACCTGAGTCTATTGAAAGCAGGATCAACTGATTAAAACAGGTGGAATCAGGTGTGGCTCCTGCTCGGTTGGATTGAAAACCTGCACCCACACCGGCCCTTTCCGGATAAGATCGGACACCCCTGTACTAAACTGTTTAAGGTATTTAATTGACAAACTTACAGTATTTGCCAAAAAAGGGAAACTATAGCGTATCATGGAATATGGGTTTTATTCTAATATGCAAAAAATGCATAGAACAAACAAAAAGCTAACAGGAAATAAAGCATACACTGACAACAATGTAATTAGCTATTAATATTTCGCTATTAATATTTCGCTATTAATATTTCGCAATAATTCTGCGGACAGTCCAACTGTTCAAATCCAGCACATGAGCAATATCCTCCTTGGTTGCAGAGGACAGCTACATCCTCTTGGCCATTTTCACCAAAACCCACAAAATAACGTCTAATACTATAGGCAACACCTGCCACATAGTGACAGATTGTCCAAAAATGATGTCTGCGCTATTCGGCATGTTACATTGTGCCATGACAAATGAAACGATTGAAATGCGGAGTGCGTACATTAGTTTGACACTCCAAGCACAACTACGCAACCTGCATATATATATATATATATATATATATATATATATAAATAATTTTCCTCCATCCATCCATCTTCTATACCTCTTACTCCTTTTCAGGGTCACGGGGAACCTGGAGCCTATCCCAGGGAGCATCGGGCACAAGGCGGGGTACACCCTGGACAGGGTGCCAATCCATCGCAGGGCACAATCACACACACACTCACACATACATTCATACACTACGGACACTTTGGACTCGCCAATCAGCCTACCATGCATGTCTTTGGACTGGGGGAGGAAACCAGAGTACCCGCAGGAAACCCCCGCAGCACGGGGAGTTACATGTTTCAATGTAAACAGTGAGATTTATCAAGTTTTGTTTGTCATTGAGGATGTGTATAGTTCTACACATTCATGACCATGCATATGTCTCTCAACCAGCTCCCTAGTTCAGTAGTAAGGGCACTGATCAGGGAGTCAGCCATTTTAAGAACAATCATGAAATCCTTCTTGTGCACTATAACGTTTGCTCCCTGAAAAAAAAAAAGCCCACAATGCACTGCAAAAACCAGGGATGCATACTTCAATGCTCACTATATGCCTCTCAGCTCGAAAAAAACTGGCGGACGGACTCTTAGCCAACTTCGTCTGCACATGTGAGGAGTTTGTTATTGTTGTTGTAGCTCTCAAATGATTACTTACATTAGCAACTTTTAACTTTATTTGACTTTCTGTATTTACAGTCTGTTTGAGTCTAATGACTTTTAAGTGTTTAATGATTTTTTTATTTTAGAAATCCACTAGCTAGCCTACGATCCTGCTTGAAGTACCATGACAGAAACGCATGTGATTGAGCTGACAAATTTATGTGACATATAAAACGTAAATATTTGTGAGGTTTTCATTTTTGGTGATGTTTTACAACGTGAGTACGTAGTCATGTCGCCAAAAATCGAGTTATCGAAACGAAACTGAGTGCCCTGAACCCATGTACACGATATACTGATTCACCACCTAGGGAGCAAGCGAGCTGATCGAGACACCCCATGAGTATGCAGGAACCCGTAGTGGTAAAAATAAATAAATAAATTTAAAAATGCGTGTAATTGTTTTTTCACAGTGCAGTTTAAGTTGATCTCTATTTTAGAAGTTGTAACCACGGGCACATTTCAAAGACAAATTAGAGATGGTTTTGGTTGCATTTCCAAACCAACTACGAATCGAATAAAGACCTGTCTTACCTTCATTCATACTCATAACGCTATAATACATTGCAGTTCCAAAATAAGTAGTGAAGATGATGATTTCTTTCAAATTATTGCAGAGTTTCTAAATATAATTGTGCCAGTACAATGCACAGTCATAAAATCTTTTAAGAATCATATTAATTTATTCAACAAAACACTCATAAAAGTGGCAAACAAACCATTTGTACTGTAGCTATGCTTCATTGGGAGTGAAATTCATCTTCTTAGACCGTATCGTCCGTAACAAGCAGTGCCATGAGCCAATCGCTTGTCTTTTTGAAGGGAAGTTGTTTACCATATATGGCGATTTAGGCGCATCTTTATGCAAATGAGTCTGGCCATGCATGAGCACATCAGTTCAGATGAGACGGCAGAGAACTACATTACCCATCAGCCCCAGCACATCACATCACCAGATCACATGCCTCAGTGATCACACCTGTTTAAGATAAGATAAAAAACTTTATTGATCACACACTGGTGAAATTCCTGTTGTACTTAATTAGCACCCCTATTGAAGTTTCTTTGTCAAGCTTTTGTTGTACTCCTCTCAGCCAATCAGAGCACATTATACTCCTCTGAGCCAATCAGAGCACACTATACTCCTCTCAGCGAATTAGAGCACACTATACTCCTCTCAGCCAATCAGAGCACACTATACTCCTCTCAGCCAATCAGAGCACACTATACTCCTCTCAGCCAATCAGAACACACTACACTCATCTCAGCCAATCAGAACACACTACACTCCTCTCAGCCAATCAGAACACACCTTACTCCTCTCAGCCAATCAGAACACACTACACTCCTCTCAGCCAATCAGAACACACCATACTCCTCTCAGCCAATCAGAGCACACTATACTCCTCTCAGCCAATCAGAACACACTACACTCCTCTCAGCCAATCAGAACACACGATACTCCTCTCAGCCAATCAGAACACCCTATACTCCTCTCAGCCAATCAGAACACACTATACTCCTCTCAACAACAAGCTTTTGTTATCATATATAGTGTGTACTTGTTTCTTTCCTTGTGAGCACAGCTCATTTTTGTTCCACCTTTTGACATGACATGCATACGCACGTGTGATGAATACGACACGTTTTTGTGTGCGTACTGTTCGCACAACTTGTTCTATGCACATGTTATAAATAAGATCCCTGGTTATAGAGCATCCAGCTAACAATTTCAGTGAAGAATGATGCAGGATTTTTTTTTTCCTTTTCTTTTTCTTTTCACTTCCTGACTTTTAATAGGGACGGTTTGGAGGAGACGGATATCACAAAAAAAAGGAAAGAAAGAAAACGAGTGAGACAGCAATTGAACACTAAGTGAATGTATAAAGCTGAAACACACTGATGTTAGAAACCAGTGTTAAACATACAGAACTTTTGAAATTTTGCATAATTAATGTTGTTTGCTATCAGGAGTGGTGCTATACCCGTCAAGTCGAAATGATTATATCGTGACAACACGAGTCCCACAGAGACACTTTTGTCTAACACGCTGGGTAATAATGGTGGGTTTGTGCTGCAGTCTGAGTTTCTGTGATAGAGAGAGAGAGCGAGAGAGAGAGAGAGAGAGAGAGAGAGCTAAAGAGACAGACGATGTAGAGAGAGAGACAGGAGGGAGAGAAGAATGTCACCTAAAATCCAGGACGTGAAAGAGAGAGAAAAATAGGCAACACGTGTCACATGGCAACGCTGAGACTTGCTTGGCTTTGTGTGTGTGTGTGTGTGTGTGTGTGTGTGTGAGAGAGAGAGAGAGAGAGAGAGAGTGTATGTGTGTGTGTGTGTCTGAGTGCAGAATATTCCTTAATAATGAGATGCTACACCAACGCCTAAACCCTCCTGATCCATTTTGTGAGATAACCAAACATGAATATCTGTGCTATGGCTGTGTGTGTGTGTGTGTGTGTGTGTGTGTGTGCATTATGAGGTAGAGAGCGCTAAAGATAGAGAGAGAGAGAGAGAGAGAGAGAGAGAGAGAGAGAACATGTGTCACATGGCAACACAGAGAGCTGCTTGGCTCTCTTTGTGTGTGTGTGTGTGTGTGTGTGAGTGAGGTCGCCATGTGAAGCCCGTGTTACAGAGCACTGCTGATAGGACAGAAGGTTGTACACTGAGCCAAGAATGACGAAAGCTACACACACTCACACACACTCACACACACACACACACACACACACATATATATATATATATATATATATATATATATATATATATATATATATATATATAAAGAATACACACTTCAGAACGTATCAGTGTGCCCATCAGTGGTTCAGTAGAAAAGTTGCCACCAACAATGATGTAAAATCATGCAGTACTGATGCGTATACACACAGACACACACACACACACACACACACTGCCAACAAATGTGTCATTAGGATTTGAACTATCACAACATGAGCATCTTGTGTGTGTGTGTGTGTGTGTGTGTGTGTGCGCATATACGCATCAGTGCTGCATGATTAAACGTGTGTGAGATCTACTACTAGACATGTGGCTTATTTGGCTCATACACACACACACACACACACACACACACACACACACACACACTCACACACACACTCAGCAACTAACCATGTTATGACATTTATTTTCACTGAGGTTTTTCAGGGAATATTGCAATATGAGTGTATGTGCACGCGCGTGTGTGTGTCTGTGTGTGTGTAGACACCACACATTTGTATTGCTATGTCTGCAGAAATTAGCACTGAAATGTATAATTAACTACTTTCCTAAACTCTAAACCCTACATCCTACACCCTAAACCCTACATCCTGTACCCTAAACCCTACTTCCTACACCCTTAACCCTACATCCTACACCCTAAACCCTACATCCTATACCCCTAACCCTACTTCCTACACCCTTAACCCTACATCCTATACCCCTAACCCTACTTCCTACACCCATAACCCTACATCCTACACCCCAAACCCTACATCCTGTACCCTAAACCCTACATCCTATACCCCTAACCCTACTTCCTACACCCTTAACCCTACATCCTACACCCTAAACCCTACATCCTGTACCCTAAATCCTACACCCTGAACCCTGCATCCTATACCCCTAACCCTACTTCCTACACCCATAACCCTACATCCTACACCCTAAACCCTACATCCTAGACCCTAAACCCTACATCCTATACCCCTAACCCTACTTCCTACACCCTTAACCCTACATCTTACACCCTAAACCCTACATCCTGTACCCTAAATCCTACACCCTGAACCCTGCATCCTATACCCCTAACCCTACTTCCTACACCCTGAACCCTGCATCCTATACCCCTAACCCTACTTCCTACACCCTAAACCCTACATCCTATACCCCTAACCCTACTTCCTACACCCTACATCCTACATGCTAAACCCTACATCCTGTACCCTAAACCCTACTTCCTACACCCTTAACCGTACATCCTACACCCTAAACCCTACATCCTATACCCCTAACCCTACTTCCTACACCCTTAACCCTACATCCTACACCCCAAACCCTACATCCTGTACCCCTAACTCTACTTCCTACACCCTAAACCCTACATCCTATACTCTAAACCCTACATCCTATACCCCTAACCCTATTTCCTACACCCTAAACCCTACATCTTACACCCTAAACCCTACATCCTGTACCCTAAATCCTACACCCTGAACCCTGCATCCTATACCCCTAACCCTACTTCCTACACCCTAAATCCTACACCCTAAACCCTACATCCTGTACCCCTAACCCTACTCCCTACACCCTAAACCATACATCCTACACCCTAAACCCTACATCCTGTACCCCAACCCTACTTCCTACACCCTAAACCCTAAATCTTACACCCTAAACCCTACATCCTATACCCCTAACCCTACTTCCTACACCCTAAACCCTAAATCTTATACCCTAAACCCTACATCCTATACCCTTAACCCTACTTCCTACACCCTAAACCCTAAATCTTACATCCTAAACCCTACATCCTATACCCTTAACCCTACTTCCTACACCCTAAACCCTATATCCTGGACCCTAAACCCAACATCCAACACCCTAACCACTACATCCTATACCCCTAACCCTACTTCCTACACCCTAAAGCCTACATCCTACACCCTAAACCCTACATCCTACACCCCTAACCATACAATACATACATGTATTTGCCTTTCTTGCATGTTTTCCAACAAATCCCTCCTCCTTCACTAGACTCAACTCACACCACTTACACACAATCTGTTCATCGATGGACAACCTAAAAGACATTCTCGCCACCATAGCAACTCGATCAAATTAGTGAAACATAATCCTGCACGTATACAGGAAGATCTGTAATTACCACCAGCTGACTACAGAAACACGACATGAAACACGTGTCTAAAAAAATGTAATCTTACACAAATATATTCTAACAAATAATTACTGATAAATTCCACCACCTGCCTCATTTCTATTCAAGAACAGCAAGAGATAGCAAGTGCTAATGTTTAACACGGACACTGCAGTATGCTAATGCTAGCTATATACTAGGGTTGCACAATATACCGGTACTACGGTAGTATCGCGATACTTACTAAAGCTTCAAATTACCGCCGATGACACTGCATTATTTAAACGGTAGTATCATCAATACGGTAGTACCGTAAGTAATATTGTATGTGCGGCAATTAATACGATTTTTCACTAAAACGACACGGGAGCGTATCTATGTTCCCAGGGTCCTACGTTCCCCAGATTTTATGAACACATAATGAACACATGGTGATTTAAAGCTGAAGTTGGGCTCAACATAAGTGAGAGCTGGGACATGTTCATACTTAACACTTTGCTCCTTTTATGACCGTTTACTGTGATTTATAGGCCACAGTATGGCAGTTATTCAGTTTAGTGTATACATTTCACTAGTGTTCATGCATAGCGTCGAGCTGTATGAATGTAGACTAACAGCTATTTTAGAGCAGCACAAATAAGGGTTCAGCACGTGCAACCTAGTAAATTTTCCAAGTGAATAATTATCGTAAATGTCAAGTGTGAAAGACGAAGGATGGATTTGAAACGAATGTATGTTGTTATTCATTTCAACGTGTCTTTGGTGTTTAAAGTTAAAAGGTAATACAGTTAATAGGGCCCTGGGATAATCAGAAACCAGTCCTGACTACATAACACCTTTGGAAAAGTTTACTCAGTGTGTGTTAACAGAATATTGAACTGGGGGAATGACCCGAACGACACTTCTCGCTGCTTTCGCAGAATACACAAAGGTTAGTGACACTACAATTAACCTAAATACTTTACCTTGATCATTAAAGATTTCCTGTGTGGTAGTAAGCGAGCTAACGTTATGCTAACCGCTGTGTGTATAAATACTAAAATTAGTCAAAGCGAGCTAATGTTATTCAGTTGTTTACAATATTGTGTATATTGTGTTCATTCTTCATACTCCGAGGACAATAATTTCCATTTGCATGATTTCATTGCTCTAGGGAACAATAGATGAATTATGTGGCACATTGAATTAGTTGATTACCAATTGTATGATTTCCTGAGTTTTTCCAATAAATAATTATTCATGCTCATTTGTCTGTTGCAAATATATGTATATATATATATATATATATATATATATATATATATATATATATATATATATATGTGTGTGTGTGTGTGTGTGTGTGTGTAAATTTGGTTCATTTTGTAGCTTTGAATGAAGAATTAACACAACTTCAGCCCTAAAATATTCTAAAAGCGGCATTATTATCTAGTAAACAAAATGGCAATGCATGAACGCCAATTATATATATATATATTTTCTCATATTCTGACAAATGACTTTTACTAGATATTCATTTCCATTTCTCCAAGCTAGCTTCTCAATCATCCGATCACAAGTGGATGGCTTGTGAACTGTAGCCAATCGTAGCGCAGGTTTATCTTAACATAAAAACAAAACACAGTGAGTGTCCATATTTTGATGATAGCAGATTTATTGTCTGTGATTTACATGTTGTGTGTGTGTGTGTGTGTGTGTGTGTGTGTGTGTGCGTGCGTGTGTGTGTGCGTGTGTTTACTTTGCATCAGTCTCTGCTGTTTGAGAATTTAATCTTTTCCAAACAAGCATGAGCTCCTGTAGGAGGCCAATAAAGCTAAAGTAAACTGTCTGTGCAGCAGGGCCGACTCTCAC